>NC_051072.1:29037993-29049881 GCF_004664715.2 Peromyscus leucopus | reverse complement strand
GCATAGTCCCTTCCGCTAGAGTTCTGTTTGATCTTTCTATAACTGCTTGACCTGTAGGATTATGTGGTATGCCTGTAATATGCTTTATATTGTAATAAGCAAAAAACTGTTTCATTTTAACAGAGACATATGATGGAGCATTGTCAGTTTTGATTTGTGCAGGTATACCCATGATGGCCATAACTTCTAGCAAATGAGTGATTACAGAATCAGCTTTTTCAGAACTCAAAGCAGTTGCCCATTGAAATCCTGAATAAGTATCGATAGTGTGGTGTACATATTTCAATTTTCCAAATTCTGCAAAGTGAAACACGTCCATCTGCCAGATTTCATTTCTCTGAGTACCCTTTGGGTTACATCCTGCTGGTAATGGCGTTTGATTGTAGAAGGAACAAGTAGGACATTTCTTTACTATTTCTTTGGCTTGTTGCCAGGTTATGGAAAAATCCTTTTTTAAACCTTTACTATTAACGTGATGTTTTTTATGAAATTCTGAGGCCTCCAGCACATTTCCTATCAATAATTTATCAATCTCATCATTGCCTTGTGCTAAAGGGCCTGGCAGACCAGTATGGGATCGAATGTGAGTTATATATAAAGGATGATCCCTTTTTCCTGATTGTATCTTGTAATTGAATAAATAGTGAAGTTAATTCTGAAGCATCAGGGATAAATTCTGCAGTCTCAATATGTAACACCACTCTTTCAGCATACTGAGAGTCAGTTACTATGTTGAGAGGTTCTGAAAAATCCATTAATACCAACAGAATAGCATACAATTCTGATTTTTGAACTGAATTATACGGACTTTGAACCACTTTACTTAAATTTTCTGATTTGTAACCTGCCTTTCCTTCTTTGTTGGCATCTGTATAAAATGTACGAACTCCAGATATGGGTTTTTGCCGTACAATTCGAGGCAAGATCCAATCAGCTCTCTTTATAAGATCAATTCTATTACTTTTGGGATATTTGCTGTTAATTTCTCCCAAAAAATTACTGCAAGCTCTTTGCCAAGGTTCACTTTCTGTCCATAATTTTTCAATGTCCTCCTTAGTTAATGGTACGACAATTTCTGCTGGGTCTATGCCTGCTAATTGACGAAGTCTCAGTTTTCCTTTGTAAATCAAGTCAGAGATTTTTTCCACATAAGTTTTTAATTTTTTATTTGGTTTATTTGGTAAAAATATCCATTCCAATATAATATCTTCCCTCTGCATTAATATTCCAGTAGGAGAACGCCTAGAAGGTAAAATAACCAAAATGCAATCCAGCTTTGGATCAATACGATCCACGTGTCCTTCATGCACTTTCTTTTCTACCAAGGCCAATTCTTTCTCAGCTTCAGGTGATAATTCTCTTGGACTATTTAAGTCCTTGTCACCTTCTAAGGTTCTGAACAAATTAGTCAGTTCATCATTTTTTACCCCAACAATAGTTCGTAGATGAGAAATATCTCCAAATAATCTTTGAAAGTCATTAAGAGTCTGTAGTCTATCTCTCCGAATTTGCACCTTTTGGGGTCTAATTTTTTGTAGCTCTATTTTATATCCTAAATAATTAATAGAATCTCCTCTTTGTATCTTTTCAGGAGCAATTTGTAATCCCCAGCAAGGCAAAATTTTCTTTACTTCTTCAAATATTATTTCTAAAGTATCTGCATTTGAGTCAGCTAGTAAAATATCATCCATATAATGATAAATTATAGATTTAGGAAATTTTTTACGTATCACTTCCAATGGCTGTTGTACAAAATATTGGCACAGAGTTGGGCTATTCAACATTCCCTGTGAGAGGACCCTCCATTGAAATCTTTTAACCCGGTTGAGAATTATTATAAGTAGGCACTGTAAAAGCAAATCTTTCTTTGTCTTTTTCTTGTAAGGGTATTGAAAAGAAACAGTCTTTTAAATCAATAACTATGAGAGGCCATCCTTTTGGTAACAGAGTAGGCAAAGGCATCCCAGATTGTAGAGAGCCCATTGGCTGAATTACTTTGTTAATTGCTCTAAGGTCTGTTACCATTCTCCATTTACCAGATTTCTTTTTAATAACAAATACAGGAGAATTCCAAGGGCTGGTTGATTCTTCAATATGCTGAGCATTTAACTGTTCTTCTACCAGCTCTTCTAAAGCCTGGAGTTTCTCTGTTGTTAAAGGCCATTGCTGGACCCATACAGGCTTGTCTGTTAACCATTTTAAAGGTAGAGCTGTTGGTGTCTTTGGAAGATCATCAGTTATTGTGCCCTGTTCTTGTATAATATGGATGGCTGGTGACCACTCATTAGAACAATATCTTCTAATATTTCTCTCAGTAACATGTGCTAGTTTATGATTTGTTTCTGAGATTGGAGGGATGTTAATCTGAGTATTCCATTGTTGCAACAAGTCTCGACCCCACAGGTTCATAGTTATGTTAGCCACATATGGTTTTAATTTTCCTCTCTGTCCTTCTGGACCTATACATTCGAGCCATCTTGCACTCTGTTTCACCTGAGATAATGTCCCAATTCCTAACAGTTGAACGTTTACCTCCTGAAGAGGCCAAGTTGGATGCCAAAATTCTGGTGCAATTATGGTAACGTCCGCACCTGTGTCTACCAGACCAGACAACAAAACACCATTTATTTTTATTGTTAATTTTGGTCTTTGTTCATTAATAGAAGTTTGCCAAAAAATTTTCTTTATGTTTTCTCCTGAATTTTCTATTCTCTCTGTTTCATCTTCCTGACCAGCATGATTTATTCCAATAGGCATTTGGTTATTTAATCGCTCTCCAGAGCAGGCATTTCCTCTATGGCTGCAGGAAAGGTTTGAACTGGATTTGCACTGGGGGCCTGCCTGAGGCCCCTCTGGGAGTTTCCCGAAGACTGAGGCAAAGGATTACCCTGTCTGTCCTTTGTTGATCTACATTCGTTGGTCCAGTGTTTTCCCTTACCACACCTTCTGCATACTCCAGAAGGAAGGGGCCTTCTGTTGCCATTGTTCCTTGAAGAAACATTGTTTCTGGGAATGACCTGTCTACAGTCCCTTTTCAAATGTCCTTGCTTTCCACATCCAAAACATCTAACACTCCTCAAACCTTTTGAAATTACTTCTCCTACCCATGTATCATCATGCTCATCAGCTTCAACATTAATTGTTTCTCTAATCCAATCTTCCATAGGTGCAGATCTTGCCCTTAATGGCCTGATTATTGTTTTGCATGCTGCATTCGCATTCTCAAATGCCAAAGCTTCAATTATTGCCTTACTAGCTTCTGAATCCGAGACCATTCTCCTTACTGCTGAAGCCAGTCTTTGTAAAAAATCTGTAAAAGACTCTTTTGGGCCTTGCTTCACCTTTGTAAATGACTCAGATTTTTTTCCTGGTTCCTCAACTTTGTCCCATGCATTCAAGGCTGCCGTTCGACATAAAATTAGGGTTTGGACATCATATAAACATTGTGTTTGTGCTGAAGCATATTGGCCTTCGCCCATAAGTTGATCCTGGCAAACTTGTATTCCTTTATCCCTCCATTGTTTTTCTATGTTTTTAGCCTCCTCCTTAAACCAAGTCAGAAATTGAAGTCTCTGGCTGGGTTCCAGAACACCTTGTGCCAGGTCCCGCCAGTCCTGTGGTACTATCCTATTATATGTTGACCAAGAGTTTAACATTTGCTTTACATATGGGGAATGCATGCCATAAGATACTATTGCCTCCTTAAACCTTTTTAAATCCAACATTTCAATTGGAGCCCAATTATTTTGTGTAGCCATTTGATCAGGCATCTGCTGTACGGTTACAGGATAAATTAAGGGTGACTGTGTGAAAACAGGCTTTCTTTCTGCAACCTTATGATCCCGACTTGAAACAACTTCACTGTTAATTTCTTCTGTCTGAATTTTTACAGGTTTAGCAAGTTCTTCTAAAGCTGTTATCCTGGCACTTAAATTGACTATCTTTTTAAATATTAAAATGTGGATTATTATAGTGATAAGGTGCATAATTCCACCAATACTAATATTATATAGTTGTTCCATTGCCAGACTGCCTAAAATTTCGAACAAAAACCAATTTTCTTCCAATGTACACATAAAACCCATTTTTTTTTTTTGATGTGGAAAAAATTCTCTTTTAGATAGTTTCCTTTAAAATATCTGATGTGTTATGACTTACCAAATCTGCGTAGAACAGTAGAAATCCGAGGGGATTTTCAAAGCAGCCACCTAGTGTCCCAGGTGTAAATCCAAAGAGAAAGAGAGAGAGAGAGAGAGAGAGAGAGAGAGAGAGAGAGAGAGAGAGCGAGAGAGCGCGAGAGAGCGCAAGAAAGCGTAGCTGGCTAAAGTTTAAATGCAGCCACGTGTTCCCTCTTGTGCCGAATCAAGGCTTGGGTCTGGCTTCCTTAAGCTCCGACCACGTGCGTTGGCTTTACAGGCAGGGCCCTGTTCGGCAGGGCAACTCTGAGTTGTTTGTAGCACCGGCTTTAAGCAAGCAGGATTTAAGCAAGCAGCTCACCGATAGTCCAGCCTGAGGTCAAGCAGAACTAGACCCAGGCTAAGGACTAAGAAGCCGAACGCCGCCGGCCGCCACGTGCCGCCGCCGCCGCCGCCGCCGCCGCCGCGGGCCGCCTGCCGCCCTTGCGGGAAAGCGGACCTGCCGCCAAGCCAAGCAGTTTTTAATGGATTCTTGTCACGTTGGGCGCCAGATGTTGATGTAACCAACCGTCTTATTAAATAAGAAACACAGAAACAATGTAAAAGAGAAAGCCAAGAGGTCAGAGCTCAGAGCTAAATCTCACCCTTCCTTCTGCTGTCCCAGCTTCGCGAAAAAAGAGACCTACTTCCTGTCGGTTAGTTTTTTTAAAGTATGTTGTTCTGCCTTCTCATTGGTTGTAAACCCAAACACATGACTGCCTCGTCACTGTCTGAATGTACAGCCCCCTAGGTCTTAAAGGTATATGTCTCCAATGCTGACTGTATCCCTGAACACACAGAGATCTTATGGGATTAAAGGCGTGTGCCACCACCGCCACACTCTTGCTATGGCTCTAATAGCTCTGACCCTGAACACACAGAGATCTTATGGGATTAAAGGCGTGTGCCACCACCGCCACACTCTTGCTATGGCTCTAATAGCTCTGACCCCCAGACAACTTTATTTATTAACATACAATCAAAATAATAATTCAGTACAATTAGATTACCACCACAGAGAGCCACATACCTGCATCCCAGGTCTTAAGGGTGCCCCCCAGTGGCCATGCCCCAGGGACATTTATCTCAAAGACAGAGGCAGGTGTAACAGTTACCTGCTACCTCACTAGGGATGGTACAGTCTCGTATGCACGTTAATCTTATCATCCAATGGCCATCTGGAGGTTGGCATTGCTCCTCAGGTGAGGTCAGCCCATGATAGCCTATTTTTCTTGTGAGGTAGAGATGAAGAGAGAAAAGGAAGAGACAGAGAGGAAAATAACTGTATGCTCCCCTCGCTATCTCCCACCTTGAAAAATGGAGTAAGGGCCTGACCTTTGGTCTTGCCCTTTCCCTCTGAACACAGAATAGTTGACCTACAATAATGCATAGGCCTTAGACTGCATCTCAGGTGCCAGACTCAGGTTCCCCAGTACCTAGAGGGAAAGAGTTGGAGTTGGTCATGGCTGAATGATTATGATTATGCTACTTAGAAACTCACTGTGAAACTTCAGGACCAAGTAAAGCTCTGAATCTCCACCCAGCATGGCCACCTGACCAACCTCACCACCTCACACACCACGGGCTTTGACCTCCAACCCTTCTATGCAACCTAACGTCTCAGGCAAACGCCCCTCTGAATGACCCTATAGCAAGAAGGGATACTGCCTTCAAAGTCCTGTACCCTTTAATCCTCAAGAAGGAGCCAGGAAGGGATGATGGTACATACTTGTAATCTCAGTTGTGAGGAGACCAAGCCATGAGGAGTACAACTTCTAAGTCACCCTGGGCTTCTCAGTGAGGAAAAGAGGGTCATGAGACGTCCTCGTGAGAGACAACAGTGAGAACCTTCTTCAGACAGACTTCCTGCGCATCCAGCTCCTGCTTTGTATCTGAGAAACCATGGGTCTGTGCTCACCACAGCCACTTCCTCACCTCATTCTGGTTTTCACCCACACCGAGTCTTCATGCCTATACTGCCCTGAACTTGACCTTGTCCAGATACAGTGACCTCTCCTAATTGGCCTGTACACATCACTGAGTTAGTATCTTCCCTGTGGCTGGAGAATCCTTCAAATCTCACTGTGTATCTTCTTTAGAGACCTCTCTGTTGATGATTGGTCCTCCTTTCCACATCTCAAAGCTCGGGTTTTTAAAGCTTTGTTTATCTAGGCTCCTCTCCCTGGCCATTTGATCCATAGCTTTAAAAAGAAGAATATGAAACCTATTTCTCTATGCCATATCGTATCTCCAGCTGCCTACCAAACATTTGTTTATGGAATCCATGCCCCCATCTCCAGCTGCCTGCCTACCATCTATACTTGAAGAACACATAGTGAGCCCTCTGCCTGATCTTTCCCGTTTCAAACAATAGTCCCAAGATTCATGCAATTGTTAAGACTCAAAACACAGGAGACATATGTGGTAGAATATTATTTTAAGATGTGTTACTTTTGTTTACATTGCATTTGTTTCACTCTGTGAAGCTGGGGTACTGTGCCTGTCTAAAACACCTGATGGTCTAATAAAGAGCTGAACAGCCAATGGTAAGGCAGGAGAAAGGATAGGTGGGGCTGGTAGGCAGAGAGAATATATACAAGAAAACTGAGAAAAAGAGATCTAGCAGCCAGAGAAGGAGGAGGACATCAGGGGTCGGCCACCCAGCTACATAGCAAGCCACAGAGTAAGAATAAGATTTACAGAAGTAAGAGAATGGGAAAAGCTCAGAGGCAAAAGGTAGATGGTGTAGCATGAATCTTAAAAGGCCTTATTAATAATAATAATAAAAAAACCTGGAGCCAGGTATTAGGGTGAACGCTGAAAGATCAGAGAGACAGAACCAGCCACAGCCAATTTCACCTCCCCAATTCCTCAGCTGATCCTGTTTCCTCAGACTGGAAGCTTCTATGTCCTCATCCGAATGGATCTCAGCTCAACTGCTGCTCAAAAGCCTAAAAGCTTAGCAGGCTCTAGTTCCTTGTCCTCACGCCTTATATACCTTTCTGCTTCCTGCTATCACTTCCTGGGATTAAAGATGTGTGTCACCATGCCTTGCTGTTTCCAGTGTGGCTTTGAACTCACAGAGATCCAGGTAGATCTCTGCCTCCAGAATGCTAGGATAAAAGGTGTGTGTGCCACCATAATCTGGCCTCTATGTCTATCTAGTTGCTGTTCTGTTCTCTGACCCCCAGTAAGTTTATTGGGGTACACAATATATCGACCACAAGACGGGATAAGTAAAGTTAAGAAAAGCTGGCTAGAAACTAAGCCAAGCTAAGACCGGGCATTCATAATTAAGAATAAGCCTCTGTGTGTGATTTATTTGGGAGCTGGATGGTGGGTCCACCAAAAAAAGAGCCAGAAAACCCCCAATAACAGACATCTTTGTTCTTTTCTTTTTTTTTTTTTTAAGATTTATTTATTATGTATACAGCATGTATGACTGCAGGCCAGAAGAGGGCACCAGATCTCATTACAGATGGCTGTAAGCCACCATGTGGCTGCTGGGAATTGAACTCAGGACCTCTGGAAGAATAGTCAGTGCTCTTAACCTCTAAGCCATCTCTCCAGCCCTGTTCTTTTCTTTATAACTGACATTCAGGTCTTCAGAAGGTCCAGCTAACTCTGAGGAAAGATAGATAGGGAAAACTGAGGGGCCATGGGGAAGAAAAGGAGCCCCTCACTCCAGACACTGGCTGAAACGTCATGCCATCTGAGGAGCAAGAAGCCCAGCAAGATAAACATTTGCTGTGAAGGTTGCTGTGTTGGTTTGAATAAGAATGGCCCCCATAGGCTCCTAGATTTGAATGCCTGGTCACCAGGGAGTGGCAGTATTAGGAGGTGTGGCCTTGTTGGGGTGGGTGTGGCCTAGTTGGAGGAAGTGTGTCACTGGGGATGGGCTTTGGGGTTTTGAATGCTCAAGCCAGACCCAGTCTGTCTCTCTTGCTGCTATGATCAACACATAGAACTCTTAGCATGCTGCCATACTTTCTGCCATGGTGATAATGAACTAAATCTCTGTCTTAGTCAGGGTTTCTATTGGCCGCAATGAAACACCATGACCCAAAAGCAAGTTGGGGAGGAAAGGGTTTATTTGGCTTACACTTCCAGATCATAGTCCATCTTTGGAGGAAGTCAGAACAGGAACTCAAACTGGGCAGGAACCTGGAGGCAAGAGCTGATGCAGAGGCCATGGAGGAGTGCTGCTTCCTGACTGGCTCCACTTGGCTTGCTCAGGCTGTTTTGTTTCAGAATCCAGGACCACGTGCCCCATGGATGGCAATACCCACAATGGGCTGGCTGGGCCCTCCCCCATTGACCACTAATTGAGAAAATGCCTTACAGCTGGATCTCATGGAGTCATTTCCTCAACTGAGGCTCCTTCCTCTGATGACTCTAACGTGTCAAGTTGACATACAAAACCACCCAGTACAACCTCTGCATCTATAAGCCAGTGCCCATTAAATGTTTTCCTTTATAAGTGTTGCTGTGATCATGGTGTCTCTTCACAGCAATAGAACACTGACAAGACAGTTGCCAATATCAAAATAATGCTCTTTTTATATAGAAATATTTTCAAAAATTTAAGACCTGTGTGTATATGTTCTCCTGAATATCCTCACTCCTCTCTAGGATATTTTCTGGGAATCTCACAAACAACACAATTGCCTTTTGTTCACAATGAAGAGATCCTCACTTCCTGTATCTCCATGCTTTCCCATATCATTTGTAATCTTGTCAAGATTTCTGTCAGGACCCACGCTGTGATAGCATTTAAATGTCTTAGCAACCCTTTGAAGACAATAATTTCAAAACCAATTGTACGTTACTTTTCTGTTGGTGTGATAAAATTCCATGAGCAGGACAACTTAGAGTAGGAAGAGTTTGTCTGGGCTGATGGTCCCAGAGGGATGAGAATCTGTCCTCTCAGCAAGCAGGGCAGCAGATGCAGGCAGCTGAGAGCTCACATCCTCAGCAGCAAGCACAAAGGACAGGACAGAACATAACCTGGAAGCTACAGGAGGCCTTTAATCTCAAAGCCCCACACCACCCAGAAACCAACTTCCTTCACTGAGGCCAAACTTCCCAAACTGTACCTCCAACTAGAGAGCAAGCGTTCAAATAGCTGAGCCTCTGGGGGACACTCTCATCCAAACAACCACACCAATCAAAACTCTCTTTATTGTAGGTGGACTTTTCTTTAGTTCCCAAATTACCATAAAGAGGCTTAATATGAATTATAAATGATCAGCTAGTAGCTCAGACTTGTTACTAGCTAACTCATATTTTAAATTAACTCATTTTTTTTTTATCTACCCTCTGCCATGTGGTGGTACCTTCTTTCAACATGGCATGTTTATCTTGCTTCTCTCTGCATCTGCTTGAGACTCTGAGACTCTGTCCTTCTTCCCAGCATCCTCTCTGTCTTGTTGTTCTGCCTATAGTAGCCAGTCAGCTCTTTTATTAAATCAATCTACAGGCACCTTGACAAATATACATTTTTACAGGGCACGAAAAGATCCTTCCATAACATTAAATAGTTATCAATAAGTCAATGAAGTGAGATTCTCCTGTGAGAAACTCACACCTGTGTTCCCAGGGTTCTTTTGCTCTCCCTGGGTGCCTCTCTTGCTTTTGACTTCCATACTTAAGTCTACATTTAAAATCCTTGTTTTAAAAAACTCTGACTCTGCTTCAAACTGGCCTACCTTGAAATTCTTTTCTGTGGTGAAGTCAAAAATATGTGTTTACCTGATCTGGTTTTGCCTGGGTAGTGGGTCCTAAAGAACAAGAAAATTCCTCAGGCTGCAGTGGCAGCATAGGGCATTGCCTCTGCCATCACCACCATTGACAAGGCTACCCACAAATTTTATTTGAGAGCCTAGAGAGAAGGCTCAGCAGTTAAGGGCACTTACTGCTCTACCAGAGGACGGGAGTTCCAATCCTAGCACCCACATTAGCCAGCTCCAGCGATCCAGCACCCTTCCAGCTTCTGTGAGAACCTACACACATGTGCACTTGCCCACAAATAGAGATTTAAAAAAAAATACATTCATAAAATAATAGGATAAAATAATTGATTTTATCTAAAATGCCCTGGCTTACACTGCTACCCCTTAGACCAAAAAAATAATCATGGGCATCTTCAAATGCAAGTAAGAAGGAGAATAAATGAACAGGATGTGGAGCATGACTATAAACACTCACAGCCTGCCCCTAGTGACAAACTTCCTCCAGCCAGGCTCTGCCTCCCAAAGTCCCACCAGCTCCCCAGGCAGCAGGACTATTGCTGGACCAAGAGTCCAACTATCTGAACCTCTAGGGGGCATTTCTCACTCAACCACTACACTGTGTCCCTCCCTTACTCCTCAGTGTGCCTGTCTTGGATAGAAACAAGAAAGTATTCTCAAATATCATTCAGCCACTTCTCACCCCTGCCTCAGTGGCCTCTCCTAATACTTTGAATAAAATCCAAACTCCTTGCAGTGCCACAGAAAGTTAAAGATCTCTGGCCCCTGCCTGTTTCCCCGGCCTTATTTCCTGCCCTCCGTCTCTCTCCCTTCAGCCTGACTGCACAGACCTGCTTTTCCTAGACCAGGCCAAGCTCATTTATGAGACAGATTGCCACTCTGTGATGTAGGATGTCCTTCTGTATGCTGTGAATATGTGTTGCTCTCATTGGTTGATAAATAAAGCCTCGTTGGCCTATGGCAAGGCAGGATAGAGCCAGGTGGGAAATCCAAGCAGAGATACAGGAGAAGAAGAACAGAATCTGGGAGATGTGATCCAGCTGCCCAGGAACCAACATGCCAGCAGACCAGTAACACCACAGCCATGTGGCAGTACTTAGATGAATGGAAATGGGATAATTGAAATGTAAGAGCTAGCTAATAATAAGCCTGAGCCATCAGCCAAATATTTATACTTAATATTAAGTCTCTGAATGGTTATTAGAGAAATAGTAGGTGGGAGAGAAACCTTCAACAGCAACTCTGTCTGGAATTTCTCTCTCCCTCCGTGTCCACATATTCCACACTCCCCTAGCCTTTTAATATCTGCTCAACTGTCACCGCCCCCGAGAGATTGTCCCTGAATTCCTCTTCCATCACCACCCTCTCCTACTTATCCTATTGGCACATTGTTGTATCCCTTCATCCTTTACTAACATTAGCTTATGTATTTATTTGTTACTGCTTCTCCTACACACTAGACTACAACCTCTGCAGCGTTAGAAAAGACTTACGTTGTTAAATTCTACACACTCATCACCTAACACTCAGCTTGGCCCTTAGTATGAATTGAATAAATATTTGTCAGGTGAAGAGATATCATATAAGTCACTGAAAGGCTACCTACCTGCTGGTGAAGGTAGGCACGTCAAAGGTGGGTTCCAGAAAGAAGTGAACCCCTAGACAAATCCTAAAGGAGATGCCTTCTCTCTGATTTTCAAAGCAAATTGAGCAGCATCCTGGGAAATCACACTGGAGAATTTGTGGTGAATGTAGTTGAAATTTTTTTTTTGGGGGGGACGCATTCAAGACAGGGTTTCTCTGTGTAGTCCTGGCTATCTTGGAACTCACTCTGTAGACCAGGCTGGTCTCAAACTCAGAGATCTGCCTGCCTCTGCCTCCCAAGTGTTGGGGTTAAAGTCATGTGCCACCACTGCCCAGCCACCTTTTGGGGGTGGGTAGCACAATGACTTTTAATACCCTT
>NC_051072.1:29030493-29032993 GCF_004664715.2 Peromyscus leucopus | reverse complement strand
AGATAGATAGATAGATGTAGTGTGTGTGTGTGTGTGTGTGCGTGCACGCGTGTATGTGTGTATGTGTCCTAAAGGAAGAAAAAATACACTTAATTAATTCCAGAGGTAAATGTAAATTTCCTATTTCTATATTGTTGAAATGAAAGATTTAGCATGTGCAGAGCCCTGAGTTCAATCCCCCACACTGAAAAAAAAAAAAAACAAGAAGAAGAAAAGGGATGGCGGTAATACAGAAGTACAGCATGATTTGATCAGTGTATTTCTTTTGTGGTAGGAACAGAAATGCTTTAAACACAAAAAGATTTATTGGGTAATACAAAAAAAGAGAAAAAAAGCTTAAAATCTGATCAAAAGATGAAGATTTTAGGCTGATCATCAGAGGACGACTACCCCAGCAAGACTGCAATCTGGCTCATGGGAGAAAGAAATTATAAGACACTCTAGTAGGCAGGGACCACCGTGGCTGCTCCACTGAGACTCTCAGAGCTTCTTGTAAATGTTTGAATTCTGGGTCATTCCAAGTGTTTGTCAGGGTATATTCATAGAGTGCTTTACATCCAGTATCCTTGGGAATTAAGTACTGAGTTCACCCTGAAGAAAGATCTGGTATTGATCATGATAACTGGGATGATAAACGTTCGATGTGTGTGTTATTTGTGTTGCTTGGATCATACCTGTCAGGAACAATCTATGGGAGGAAGATTCATTTGGAATCACAGTTTCAAAGAGTCCAATCCATTATGTCAGGGAAGGCAGGATAGAATGAGAGCTCACATCAGAGTGGGTCAGAAAGGGGTGCGGGGAAGTACAGGAAGAGGCCACAGCAAGATACTGTCCCCAAAGACATTAACTGTGGTGGTATTCTAATTGTACTGAAATGTGATTTTGATTGTATGTTAATAAATAAAGTTGCCCGGGGGTCAGAGCTATTAGAGCCATAGACAGAGTGTGGCGGTGGTGGCACACGCCTTTAATCCCATAGATCTCTGTGTGTTCAGGAATACAGCCAGCATTGGAGACATATGCCTTTAAGACCTAGGGGGCTGTACATTCAGACAGTGATGAGGCAGTCACGTGTTTGGGTTTACAACCAATGAGAAGGCAGAACAATAATACTATAAAAAAGACGAACAGACAGGATATAGCCCTCTTTCGGGAAGCTGGGACACTGCAGGCGGAAGGGTGAGATTTTAGCTCTGAGCTCTGACCTCTCAGCTTTCTCTTTTACATTGTTTCTGTGTTTCTTATTTAATAAGACGGTTGGATACATCTATAATTAACCTACTTCTTCAAAGTAGTCCTCACCTCCTACCTGCCACCACTTCCCAATAATGAGGACATCTTATGAATCCATCCCTTATGATCTAAATGTCTCCAGAAACAGTATTACTGACCCTTGCAGAGATGTGCTTAAGTAATAGCCTACGAGCCTCTTAATCCAGTCATGTTAACAATTGAAATAATCTTTACATTGACACAATTCTGCTCATGGGTACATGTCCTAGAAAAAGTGTCTCACAAGCTCTCAGTAGTAACAAGGGTATTGTTTATCTTCAGGGACTGCTGGTGAGGAGCCACGGCAGGACAGCGGAGGCATGACCTGTAGTGGATGCTCGTCAGAGGCGAATATGCAGAGTTGAAAGCAGCAGATGAAACATTCACATACATTTAAACTTGCAAATGAGTAGAAAATGCTTCATAAACAAGACACATAAACTGAGACTGGACAGGCAGTACTGCCGTTAGGAGCACTTCTTGCTCTTCCGGGGGACCCAACCAGTTCTCAGAATCCATGTCAGGGCGTTCAGAGTGCTCTCTAACTGGAGCTCCAAAGGATCTGACACTCTCCTCTGGCCTCCGTGAATACCTGAACCCATGTGGCATGAATTCACATAGATGCACACACATGCACTTCAATAAAAATAATCCCTTAAAAAAAAAAGAAACACAAATTGGTGCCTTACATAGGAATTGAAAATATTTGCACATGCACACCATGAATAGATCATATAAGACTAGCTGATATTTAAAAAAAAATACACATTTAAAATTAACTATCAGGACTGAGATACAGCTCACTTTGATAGAGTGCTTACCTTGTATGGGAAAAACTCTGGGTTCAATTCCCAACACTGTAGTAGCACACACCTGTAAACCCAATCCTCGAAGATGAAGGCAGGAAGATCAGAAGCTCAAGGTCACTCTCAGCTACATAGCAAGTTAAGGGGTAGCCTGGGATACTGAAGACTGTCTCTTAAAAAAAAAAAAAAGTAAAATACACCATTGTGGATATAGGTAGAACCTTACCTAGCATTTGTGAATGTCCCAAAACTGAATTAACAGGATGTGGTTTATACTGGCTGGTTCTGTGTGTCAACTTGACACAAGCTAGAGTCATCAGGAGGAAGGAGCCTCAGTTGAGAAAACGCCTCTATGAGATGCAGCTGTAAGGCATTTTCTGATTCAGTGATCAATGTGGGAAGACCTAGCCCATGAGGGT